>NC_056748.1:675058261-675085761 GCF_019279795.1 Protopterus annectens | reverse complement strand
CCCCTTCATCCCCAATAACAGTGCTTTTGGTCAGATGTTTTGCAGTGAGAGGTTCAGAGTGTGGATCCAATGTGCAAATGCAATACACACACACAAACACACACACACACACACACACACACACACACACACACACACACACATATATATATATATATATATATATATATATATATACACATGTATTACTACATGTATGTATACATATATATATATATATATATATATATATATATACATATATAGTATCTAGATTTTGTGTGTGTATATATATATATATATATATATATATATATATATATATATACACACATACATCTACATATATAAATACATTTTCCCTACTGTTGAATGACTGTGCTGCATGATATGTTTGAGAAAACATCACATTTATGTACAGCTCAAATGGCTTATAGGTAAATTACTGTGGCTATGGTGTGCATGGTCCTGGTTTCAATACTTGCAAGGGCTGATTATTTTGTTGCTGGACAGAACAAGGGCTGTTGGATGTAAAGAGATTAAGGAACTTTTAAGCAGTTGTAAGTGGGTTTGCACAGGGGTAAGCAATGTTCACTTCTGGTTGAATATGCTTACAGACAGCCATAAAAGTGCTTACTCTGTGTATCCGTTGCTTGCTGCCATGTAAACAGGCTTAAACCCACTTACTACTGCTTAAAAGTGCTTACTCTGACTTACCCCCATGCTAATTTCTTTAAAAGAAAAGAAAAAAGGGGGCACACAAAGGGGAAGACAATAGGGGGAAGTAACTAGGGATGTGCAGGACGGGTGTAGGGTAGGTCCATACCTGTCCATTTCTTCTACAGCAACAGCTGTGCATATATACTGAATCTGGAGGTAGATTTGGACACTCAGTCCCCTGAGAGAGGGGTTAGGACAACAGTAAATTTGTTTTGAAGCCAGTTAGACCAGATTACATGTGTCCAGTGTACATATGTGCAATATGGACAGCTATGTATGGGCAGAATTTTTTTTTTTTTTTTGGCAACAGATTGCCCTTTTTTTTAAGGTGAGAGTGGGATGTTTAGGAAGGATAAGAGGTATATTTGGGGAGGTAGGTTGGGTAGGAAGACAGACAAGACAGCATACAGGGGCGGTATATGACATGGAGGGTTAAAACTTTGGATGGGAGGGGTGTTTGGAAATTGGAAGCCCATGAGCCCCCAAATGGAAACAGTGGGACTGAGGTCCCCACCCATGGGCAGTCACCACTGCACCTTCATGGTTCCTAAGGTGGCTGTGCTGGAGGCTGGGTAGGAGAGGCAGGCTGACCATCTAAATGCACCATGCGGCCCTCAAGCTGGCATAGCAGATCTCCAGACTCCCTTCGGAGCTTGCTAAGCATCAATCCCCAAACTTGGCTATGGGTATCAGTTTCCTGTCCGAGTCCGCTCCCAAGGGGGGAGCCGAACCCCATCCCTGAGGTGGTTCAGGACCAGCAGACAAGGAGGTCCCAGTGTGGGTCCCAGATGTGCTGGAGCCCAGTGCCACAGCCAGATGAAGTGGGAGAGCTGGGTCTGCTGGTACCGGCCTTCCCAAATATGCTATGGTACTGCAGTTTTAAAGCATATATGGGTTAGTAATAGTCAACACAATCCAGGATTAGTTATAACAGCATGCATAGATATTCCCATTAACCCAAAACACCAGGTTTGGAACAGTTGCATACCAAACAGAACACATGCATATATGGAGCCACAGTGGCCATTACAATGACATGCAGGTTACATTGATAGCAACTAGCCACCAATGATAGTGTTTCAATATGGAACATGAATAGAAACATATTTCAATATTTGTTGCACAATAGGATATATGTCCCAACAGAAGGTTTGGTGTAAACATACCCATCGATATGTGTATTTAGATTATTGTTGCAGATATGGTGGGGGATGTCAATTAACTTATATGTCCTTGTAGTTCTCACAACATTAACGATCATTGTTCTAATCATTAAGGTACAGGTTTTATTAAAATACCCTATGGATTTGCTTTGGCCAGTGGTATGTTTGTAAACAGTGTATACTTCAACTGTCTTAAAACTAAATTCTACATCTCTTACCTGGTATACCTGTGGAGGGAATGTTTGTTAACACTGCCTGACTGTTTCTACATATATTCCCAGATTCCTAGTAATATTATGCACATACCTCTGAATCTCTTAATGCACACACTCTGGTCAATGCTTGACAACATGGGGGTAATACTAGGGGCATATTTTGAATATTGCGCTCATAAACTTGAAGGGCTGATAGAGTGACAGGATTTGTTTTTATGTATATTTTCTGAAGGTTTTGAGGTCTGAAAATCAAATGTATGTCATTATTTGCTGACTACAAATCTGACATCATCCCACTGATTTGCCATGGGGACAAAGGAACAGGCAGAAAATATGAGCCAATTATCAGAACATTCTGAAGGAATGTGTACAGTTGAGAGGTATGATTATGCATACAGCTTACTACCACTCCCAGGATTCAAACCATGGCTGTGTCTGATAAAAACACAACAATTTAAGTGTCAGCAGTGTGTGCTGTTTGAATATTGCTGCGTATCTCTTCAGTGTTTTTTGTCTAACTCTCTCATGTTTGTACAGTCTGACCTTATAATTGCAACAGTCTCATACATTATGTAGCACAGTGTGAGAAACAGTGGTTGACACAACAGTACTGTTCTGATATTAGATGTTACTGAATGCTACATGTCAGTCATACAATACCAGAGTAAACACCACCATTCCTGGATTTCAATCATTATTTGCAGGCACAGTTTTCTTATCTGACAGACCTGTGGAGGGATTGTTTGTTAACACTACCTGACTGTTTCCACACATATTCCCAGATTCCGAGTTAATAATATGCACATACCTCATAATCTCTTAATGCACACACTCTGGTCAAAACCTGACAACATGGGGGTACAACTAGGGACATATTTTGAATATTGCTTTCTTAAATTTGGAGAATTGCTATAGTGACAGGTTTGTTTTCATATACATTTTCTGATGGTTTTGAGGTCTGGAAATCAGATGTATGTCATTATTTGCTGACTAAAATCTGAGATCACCCCACTGATTTTCCAGGGGGACAGGGTAACAGGCAAATAAAATATGAGCCAATTATCTGGACATTCTGAACAAATGTGTACAGTTGAGAGGTATGATTATGCATACTGCTTGCTACCACTTCCAGGATTCGAACCATAGCTGTGTCTGATAAAGATACAATAATTTAAGTTTCAGCAGAGTGTGCTGTTTGTCTGTCTCTTTAGTGTTTTCTGTCTAAGTCTCTCTCAGTTGTACAATCTGACCTTGTAATTACAGCAGTCTTAATCAGACATTCCTAGACATTTTTTATTATGTAGCACAGTGTGGGTAACAGTGGTTAATACTTTACTATTCAGAGAATGCAACACTAAAACTGCCATACAATACCAGAGTAAACACAACCAGTCCAGGATTTAGAGCTTTATTGCCAGGCAGTTACAGTTTTATTTAAATACGACTTGTATGGGGCTATTACTGTCATATTGTCTGGTTTATTCAGTACAACCCATAGACAAAACAGTTTTTATAGTGGCAGGTGACTTTCTACTACTTTTATATTTCTTTGGTATGACTACTACAAGCAGGGTTGTTACTTACCAGCCATGCGATGCAGCCTATGCAGCCTACTCACATGGGCTTCCTGATTCACAGCCCGCTCAGCTGCAGCTGTAAGGGAAATTGAGAAATATTTAGCCATACCTATCCATTATATACACACTGGACATGTTTAAACAGTTACTGGTATGAGTACTTGCTGGGACATCACCCCTCTGCTTTGAATCTTGGACCCACTGGTCCATGAGCTCCTTCTTCCTTTCAAATTGGCATAGTGGTGCCTGACCTGCTCTCCAGTCCAATTGATACTAGTGGCACTGGTGAGGTCATGGGCGAGATGGTCTCAGGCTTCCAGTTTATATTGGGAGCCTTTTTATTGGCCCTGCAGCAGTCTCTTGTCATGTTTTTTTACAAGGAGTCCTACCATGACCTTGAACTCCTGTATGCCCCAGCTCTGCGCATGGAAGTGCATTTTCTCTCTGATTCTGCCTACAGTGGGAAGCTGCAACCAGTTATGAGCTGTATTCCCACCTGTGAGGTTTAAATATGGCCGATTTCCCACCCTTTGCCGTGATTGGATGGTTTTGAATATGCTGAGCTTAGCTACGGGCAAACTTGCTTCTTGCTTAAAGGGACAGGTTTAGCACTGCTCACTGATGGACAAATCCACTTAACTGGGCTACTCATTGCTTAGCAGTCATGTTTACACAATGCTTACAACTGGTAAGCAGAGCTGTGCAATGCTTAGCATTGCTTATTTTTCATTTTATAGACTATCTGCTGTATGGCATTGATTATTCATTCATTACATATTATACATTTGTTTACTGTCCCTGACATTCCCCAATGTGCTTTCATTACATTTATTCATGTGTGACTATACTGTATGGGGCCCTTATGTTTATTTGGGGATTTCACAACTTTATTAAACTTATACCTCACATCTGGACATAATGCAGTACTCCGGTTAACAAATATATGTTGTTTAGTAGGTAATACTACAAAAAACTGTTTATGTATTACTTTCACATGTAAAATGTGAATTGATTACAGTGGGGATCAAACAGAGAATGGCTGCTCGCAAAGCATGCACTTTAACTACTACACTATTGCAATACTGCTTGTGTTGGATGTCTCTTACTATTTAACTTATTGTGCTGTTTAAGTTGGACTAAGCATAGCTAAGCAACGGGCACACCCATGCAGCTACACTTAAACTTTATTGCATTTATAAAAAAAAAAAAAGTTGTGTTATTTTATCTATACCCTTCAGAATATCCCTGCTAATGCTAAACCTGTAATTTTATTAGCTTTCTGCTTTGTGGGACATTTGTCCCTTTTGCCTTTGACCACTTTTGTTTTCCTGATGGGTTGGGGGTATTATGAGCATTCTCGCTCATTTTTAATTGCCGAAAAGCAATTCTCGAGTGCAGGGGGGTGTGTATTGTGAGAGCTCTGCTCTCAGACACACCTCCTGCACTCATACACAGCTCCATGTCCATTTAACAGCACAGGCAGCATGCCTTCATGAATATGCAATTCGCACTGCCGTGCTGTACAGGAACAGTCCCTGCCATACAGGATTAACTTATTCCTGCACGGCTGCTTGCTCAATCCCAGGGTATGAATGCACTAATTAGTATTATAATTACAGTATTTCTTGCTGATAACATTGTTATTTGTGCAGTTTTACTAGTTTTGTTGTACACAGAATATCTGCATTTGTTTATCTTATGTTTATTGTTTATTTAAAAAAAAATGCTCTGGAATGCAAGATGTGTGTAGGCTGCTAGAGGTGTGACATTCCATACCACATGGGTGTTAATGAGTTAATAACAGTCGCTATGATTTAAGAGCAATAATCATGATCGTTATCATATTAAGGGTGCTCATTTCACTAAGTGCATTTATTATATAAATAATTATTTTACACTTTGGCCACTTTTCTACCTATTAGTGATGTCTGCCCATGTCTCAGTTGAAACCATTTATTCATCTTATTGAGAGAAGGGGTCTGGCTGAATTCTACTGTAACCTTGCAGATGAGACCCTCCCTCTAATGGGAGAGGACAGCCTTGTGGTCAACTTTCCCTATGACTGTCTGACTTCCTTGCCTTCCTCCTCTTTGTACTACATAGGCCGAGTGGCCAAATCCTGCTATAACCTGGCATTTCCTCCTTCTGTAGCCAAAGAAAGAGATCTATTGATCTATATCCCCTAGTGTTACCCATACTTTACTCTACAAAGGGTGGGGGCCAAGGATTCAGTATGAACGTCAGGGCTCAAGTTGAGGATTTTACTCATGCAGAGTTGGGGAATTTAGTTATTTACTTACTTATTACAGTTTATTAAATGGCTAGATGGACTACAGCAACCCTTTTCAGCCATTGAGATACATAACATAAAGTAAGCAGCAACATCAAAGTATTTTAATAGAGCCTGTTACAGAGAGAACACTGATGCATAACATATACAAAAGGATACCAAAGCAATAAAACATACAGAATCTACAATATGCACAATAGTAAAGTATGCAATTCAGGTTTAGCAGATTGTGCATAGAATTGTGATGGTGTTAGGGTGTTTGGAAAAAATGGAGTAGAGTTTTGGTTAACCTGTGTCTCTATAGTACGTAAAGGCAGATTAGTCTAAAAGGTGTGCTTTTAGAAAAGTTGTGTATCTCTGCAAATCCAATATCTATACCAGTTGTAGAACTAGGGGCTTGAATCTTCACTAGTAGATAAATAAAACATGGTTGAGGGACAGGTTTATAAAACAGTGCCTCTCAAACCTCTGGAATAAACCTCCCCTGCATGATAAACAGTGAGAAGCACTATCTTCTTTTTAACATACCCTAGATAACTGGATGGATATCCAGAAATTTACTCTGGGATTGACTGCTGTGGCTATCCTGTAGAAGGGAAGTGCTGCCTTAGAGAGGGTATTTTTAAGCCGCGCATGGTCTTAAGACTAAATTGCCTTGGAGTAATGAGGCTATATTAAAAAAAAATGACTGCCATGAAGAACTTATCATAGAACTTGTTGAAATTGTATTATTAACTGATTTCATCATGCACAGGACTTGACTTCATTTGAACAGTACTGGTTAAGTAGCTTGCTCAAGGTCACAAAGTAGGCAAATGAGGGCTGAGGGAATCAATCTCTGTACCATAGGAAATACAGCATATAGCCTTGATCCTCTATGGCATCTCCCAGACTAAAAGAATGCAGTGCTGTACTGGCCAGGAGGATTCCCCCCTCTTGTCTCACAGCAGGTAAATGCGAATCAGTCACTATACTGTTTGAAATGCAACTCACAGCCTTAATCCTCTATGCCAGTTGTCACACTAAAAAGATAACATGCTGTCCTGGTCAGAAGGTTCCCTCCATGCTGGCTGCTGTCTAGCTACCTCCAACACTGCTGACCCTCTTTGACTTCTTCACGGGACAAAGATAACAGGATTTTTTTTTTTTTTTTAGTTTGCGTAACAAGTGAATCGTAATAACTTAAATGATATGTGCCTGAATGGTTATAGGTACTGATGATTTATTAAAATTGTCTGTTTGTTCAGAATGAAAGGCAATATAAGCAGCAATATAGTTAATTTCCATACTGAATATCGGAAGAGGTAAGTGAAGGAAGTAAATACTAGAAATATTCAGTTATTGTGAATGAGGTGTTTAAAGTAAGCAGCATTATATTTCATTATATTTACATAATAAGAACTAAAAATATTTGAGGATTGAGGGGGAGGGCTGATTAAAATAATAAGAAAAATATTACTGGAACTTGCATTTTGGGAGTGTTTACTGATGTGGCTATAGTAGTTAATACAGGGCATGAGAACTGGGCTAAGGGTAGTGCACTAATATGTTAGACATGGGTTCTGTGAGTACGTCTCTGCAAAATATGATTTTTCTAGTCCCTTAATCATATCAGCTAATGGTGACATGCATAATATGTAAAATGTGAAGTACTGTTATTTTATTACCTGCTTTCAGTTATCTGTTTTCTTTGCAGCTGCACTAACTGATGCAACATTTGAAAGGCAGCCCTTTAGAGAGTGACAGATCAGAACATAAGCAAATGCAGGAGAGAAAGAAGGAAAATGAGGCAATACTGGCCATAGGACATTGGGAAAAGTGCACAGGTGTAGAGACTGCAGTAGTGGTACTATATGCAACAGTGCCTAAATAAGTTCTGTGCCAGGAGTGCTTTTAAGTGCTGCACATGAAACAAGTGGTAGGAAGTAGGACAGTTTAATCTGTATGCCTCTTGCAAGAGTGAAATGTCCTTAAACAGTCTAATTGTGCTGCAGAATAATGAATGGAACACAGCTGCAAATGTGAGGGGAACAAGACCTGCCTTTTTATCATGCAGTTGCATCTAGAAAACTGCACTTTCCCCTAAAACTTCCAATGTGTTGGAAGTTTCATCCCCACATAAAGCACCATTCTTTTGCAGTTTCATTGAAGTCACTACAACTTGGTGAAAAAAAACAATATTTAAAATGCAAAACAAATAAATCTAAAATACAATGTGGCTCAACCTCTTCTAAAATGCTGAGATGTTAGAGTCCATCTATATTTATAGGTGCAGTTAGTTGCAGATTTGATAATAAAGCACAAAAACTGTGAATTCACTCTGAAGGTATGAGATTCTTTTTGCTTTGTAAACTATATCATTTTTCTAATATATCTATAAATGGAAACCCTCAGACTTTCCCTGTATTTATCTAATGCAAAATTCAAGCTGTCAAATATACTGTCATAAAACTATCTGAAGTAATTGAGAGATTATAATATGAATTATTTAAAATAAATCCTGGGCTTTAAAACATAACTCACTGAGACACCGAAAGTGACTATTTGCATTAACTGTGCATAGTTATCTTACGTACAAGTGCCCTGCTAATCCCTCCATATTTACAAGGTACTGAAATTCATATTCCTGCTTGAGTATCACACTTAATACTTCATGGTTGGACTTCAAGTGTGAGATACCTGTTTTTGAGAAAAGCGTATAAGAAGATAAAGGGGAAGAGAAAGAAAATAAGTGGAGATGGAGGAGAACTTATAAAAGGGAAGGTTATGAAAGTCCATTATTTTGCTAAGACAAATCACTCCAGAGCAATGTAATGTATACATCTTTGGAATTTTGAAAGGACTGTCCTTATAGCCACCTAAAGGAAATATGTCTCTGGTGTCCCCCTTCCCAGAATATTGGAAAAAGTGCTATTGCCAATTATATATTTTAATAAGTAGGAGTGATAGAAGCTGACCTCAATACATGATGTAAGTTATTGTTCCAAGAGAAAAAAACTGCAGTACACCAAACACAAAAAAATATGCAGCTAAAAACATTTTAACTCATTCACTCCAGAGCAGCTCAGAAAAAGCTGCCTGCTTAATTCCACCATAGGAACAACAGTGCAACTTGAGCTCATTTTCAGAAAATCCATTTCTAATACCATACAGAAAACAAATGTTCATAACTCTTTAACTATAAGAGCTAGACTAAAAATGTAAATGTGAAAGTTGTTCAGCAACCACTGACCTTTCCAACAATGTAAATGTTGATAGTGCATATCAAAGTCAGTGCATATCAAAGTCATTATTAAATATTTGGCAAGGAATACTGATCTGTGCATATTATTTTTTTACCTTTTTGGAAAAGCAAAGCACAATATCTTGGTCAATGTACCATGTAGACCCATACAATTTGTATTTAATTTGTTTGTATGAATATCAGCTTTAAAATGATTTCTTAACCATTACTGTCTGATGCTCCTTTATGGAGATATTCATAGAAATATGATTAATATTTCTCATAATTGATAAATAAACAAAGCATAATATCTCATCACCTGTAACAGACGGAGGCTACATATCACTGTAGAAGTTGTGTGTCTCTATGTTAGCTTCAAAATGATGCCTCATTTGTGTCATCATCATGCTTCCTTAAAGGATATGGGCATAATAATGAGAAGTATCGGAAATGTATTAATTTTTATAATCCTACAAGACTAAACAAGCTGTGATATCTGTACATGTGTACAGTGCACAGACACAGTACTTTTACCAAGTTGTAAGGAGTAACACTGTCTTGAAAATGAGGTATTATTTGGCAAACTGACATGCTCCCTTGCAAAGTTATTTACCAAAATATGAAAAAAAAAATTCATAATTTCCATACCCTAAGTCCGAAACAAACTTTGATATATGTACATGTGTATAACATACAGGCACAGTTCTTTTGCTATGTTGGAACTATGAATACTGTCTTCAAAATGAGGCATTACTTAGCACATTCAGATGCTCCCATTCAAAGTTCTTTACCAAAATATGAAAAAAAAAATCATAATTTCCATAACCATAAGTCTGAAACAAACTTTGATATCTGTACATGTATACAACATCCAGGCACAGTTCTTTTACCAAGTTGGAATTATGAATACTGTCTTCAAAATGAGGTATTACTTAGCACATTCAGATGCTCCCTTACAAAGTTATTTCCCAAAATATGAAAAAATCATAATTTCCTTACCCTAAGTCCAAAACAAACTTTGATATCTGTACGTGTGTATAACATACAGGCACAGTTCTTTTGCCATGTTGGAACTATGAATACTGTCTTCAAAATGAGGCATTACTTAGCACATTCAGATGCTCCCACTCAAAGTTCTTTACCAAAATATGAAAAAAAAATCATAATTTCCATAACCATAAGTCCAAAACAAACTTTGATATCTGTACATGTGTACAACATCCAGGCACAGTTCTTTTATCATGTTGCAGCTATCAATACTGTCTTCAAAAATATGAAAAATATCTGTAGCGCTCAATAACATATGGTGTGTCCCACACATATGCTTACAATGTGATAATGCCTTGCTAATGTAAATAACAGTGGCAGCTGCCAATGATTTGACCTGATAAGTGATAATTACTCAGTGTTATACTGTCACTGCACAAATAATGTGATAATCACCTGCGTGTCTCCAGTGCAAGATTCTGCTACCTGCATGCTCTTACAAAGGTGATAATTGCTCCACATAGCCTGTCACAGACTAATACAAGCAGAAATCTCCACACTGAGGAAGTCCTGAGACACCTCGTTTTCTTGGAAATATATGAAATTGTTCCTTGGATGCTGCTTCATATAAGAATGCAGGAAGAAGCATAGGGGTATTCTGAACAGAAATTCCTAACAAAAATTAGCAGCTGAATGTAGATGTTACATTTATTTCAGAGTAAAGCAACAGCTCTGGTGAAGTCTGACTAACCCTTCTGTTCAAACGAATACAAATATATTAATGTCACATTTCTCTTACAAAAGTGATAATTGCTCCACATAGCCTGTCACAGACTAATACAAGCAGAAAACTCCACACCGAGGAAGTCCTGAGACACCTCGTTTTCTTGGAAATATATGAAATTGTTCCTTGGATGCTGCTTCATATAAGAATGCAGGAAGAAGCATAGGGGTATTCTGAACAGAAATTCCTAACAAAAATTAGCAGCTGAATGTAGATGTTACATTTATTTCAGAGTAAAGCAACAGCTCTGGTGAAGTCTGACTAACCCTTCTGTTCAAACGAATACAAAAATGTTAATGTCACATTTCTGTCAAGAGTTGACAAACTTGTACACTTATCTGCTATATGAGAATCTTCTCCTGGTTAAAAGAAATAACCATAACTAATATCTTTGTCTCAACTCACTGTGACACCCCAACAACCACTGCAATAAAACAAATGCATTTATGTCAAAAGGCAGACGTTAGCAATTTGGTCCTGCATAAAAATCATCTGCTTTTCCTAGACCTTTTCTAAAGCATAACAACTGACAACTGAATCATATAATACCAACATCTCACAGTTATCAAGCAACAGAGGTGAGAAAAATCACATATACTACTGTGTTTCTTTACTTTAGTGAGGTTGCAACAAATTTCAACATGAGGAAAAAAGCAATTGCACACACACACACACTATTTTAGTAGATAAAAATTATTGTCTGAATATTTAACATCCGCTTGAACTACTACCAGAACAGACAGACATACTAGACCTTGATGTAACATCTCATGCAAAGAATGGAATGACTGGTATTTAGAACCTTCCTCATAGTACATTGCAGTGTCATTACTGGAAAATGGCCTGAAGTGCATACAACCCACACATTTCTGGGCTTCTGCCTTCTTGTCTATTACAGAAACAAGCAACGACTGACAACAACATGCATGAACATATTATGTTGCCTTGAAAATCCACCATGATTAAGGCATGTTGCATAAGGTAAAATAACACCAACTGAAATGCATAACACAATCTCATCATTTCAGTCAAATGTTTTGATTGTCCTACCTACAATATTGTGCATATGTATTATACCACATTTCATAGGCTCACCTCAGAGTTTTTAACTCCAATATCAAAAAAACATCAGGAACACATTCTGAAAAGAAAACCATAAGGAAATTTCTTGCACTGTCAAGCAATATCACATGAGGCTGAAGACATTCTGAAATACATAGCCACTCCAATTCAAACAACATAAAGTAATAACTTAAAAAGGCACTACCCCGTAACTACAACCGAGGATACACCTTTTGAAAAAACATTCACCCCAAAACATTCACTAAATAGGAGGGAGACTCTGACTGTTATTTACAGAAACCCTTCCCTGCAAATCAACATAACACCAGAGGAATAAATATGAAAGTTAATTATACTCACAGAGTAAAGTGCAAGACAGCGGTTGCAAATAATGTGAAACCCACAGACCCTAGCCTCCACACAATGCCTATGTGCCAAACCTCCTGCAAATATACCTTACTTTTTAAAGACCAAAGAACACTGTAAATAAATGGAATAACACAGTAACAGCTCTTCCTGTGTTCATCTCTTCTATTCACTTGTTAACTTATTCCTCTGTCAGCATACTAAATACAACAGAGAAACAGCAGCAGATACATCAAAGCAGATGGACAGTTCAGAGTGCTGATCCTCACTCTACAGTTTTGTAAACACATTTATTTAGGATTTTTAGCATTTTTACTGTGGCAAATAAAGTTTTAAGTACCTTCAATAATATACACACATATACATACACAAATACAAATGGGAGGTAGAAAATATCAGCATGAGGTCTCGGCAGTCAGGCTTCTTGGACACTAAGTCTTCTAAGTTTGATAGCAGACCTAATGTCATCCATGCAGTCTGTAACCGCCGAATGTCAACCCACTAACTTCCCCATTTTTACATCCAGACTTACTATTACTCTTGCCCGTGTGGGGACAGGTTCGCTAATACCAAAGTAAGTAAGATGGTGATTATAGGGCTGTTTTGGCCTGGATCGCTGTTCTAGTCTCGCAATGACATCACAGAGCTCGTTGTGTGTGTTGTGGTTCAAATGCTCTTATGAAACACATGAACATTCTGCTACAACAAATTCCAGACTGGTTGCCAACTGGAGTAATATCACAGCCATTAGTGAAGAATATATGTAACATTCATGAGGGAAAAAACTTCTTGAGAGACTAAGTGAACTATTAGCATGACATGCCTGAACTCTCCATATAGCAATGGTGGAATATGCATGAATTTTATCAGAATACCTACAAGTTACTTCCATGCAAACTACAGAACAGACCAGACATTTCCTAAGAACTTCTAATGGAGTTCAAGCAGGGAAAGAAAAGGAAGAGGATGAACGTGCCTGTGACGTTTTTCTTTCTTTCTTTCATGCCTAAGTGCTAAGATGAAGGTGTCTACAGTGTTTTTTCTTTCTTTCATGTAATAAGTGTTAACTGTGTACAAGGTTTACATTGCACATCATTCTTCTCTTTTTCCAGGAACACAACAATGACAAAATGATTAGCATTCAATAAAATTACAACTGTGTACATGGCCAAACAAACTGACATACATATGCCAGATGAGTAATTTTGCACATGCTATTGTTAACAGAACAAATGTGTTTCCTCACTGAGCCCAACAACCTTCCATTTTCTCATTTCTCCATGTACTGCATTCTCATACACACACGCAGGCACTTCTACATTCATACACACACTCTTCATTCACTCCTTTACCGTTCGCTCTCTCATACACACAAGCAGGCACTTCTACATTCATACACACACACTGCATTCACTCCTTTACTGTTCAATCTCTCATACACACAAGCAAGCACTTCTACTTTCATACACACACTCTTCATTCATTCTTTTACTGTTCTCTCTCTTATACACACATGCAGGTACTTCTACATTCATACACACACTCTGCATTCACTCCTTTACCGTTCGCTCTCTCATACACACAAGCAGACACTTCTACATTCATACACACACTCCTTTACCGTTCGTGCTCTCATACATACAAGCAGGCACTTCTACATTCATATACACACACACACTTCATTCATTCCTTTACTGTACACTCTCTCATACACACAAGCAGGTACTTTTACATGCATACACACTCTTCATTCACTCCTGTACCATTCGGTGCTCTCTCATACACACACGCAGGCACTTCTACATTCATATACACACACTCTGCAGTCACTCCTTTACTGTTTGCTCTCTCATACACCCAAGCAGGCACTTCTACATTTATACAAACACTCTTCATTCACTCCTGTACCATTTGCTCTCTCATACACACATGCAGTCTCTTCTGCATTCATACACACAGACTTCTTTCTCTCCGCATGCACTTGGAATCATTACCAAACTCAAACGTACTGCTTTTTTATTAGTACATAATGTCAGCTTACCACAAGCAAAATAAGAGCAGGAAGAAGCAGTTCTTGGCCCAGGCAGAAGAAAATCAATGAGGACTTCCTGGTAACAACCCCAGTGTCTCGGTCTCCAATAGCGATCAATAAATAGAGGGATCCAGCACCAGGTAAAATCTGCTAATCTGCAAATATCAGCAAAAAGAAAGGAAATACCTGTTGCTGGACCCTCTATTTATTCAGGGAAAACAAAAGCAATTTAGATTTGGGGTGGAGGTGTTATGCAAGTGGTGGCTTGGATTGGAATAATCCAATTGGCTGCCACCACTTGCCTTATCAAACGTTTTACAAGCTGATTTTCTTTGAAAAGTTTAATGTGAGCAGTGTGTAAAAACACACTGAATCGTAGGTATATAAGGTAAATAACAAGCTAGATTACAATTTCAGCATGTTTTACACACTGCTCACATTACAAATCTACATTGTAATTTGTCATACCAGGAGAAGGTACTTGGGGGCAACAGCTTGCAATTCCTATTGTCTCAAAGTGCACTCAGGTGTAAGCACAGCGGCACTGTGAGACAGTACTCTGAGTTAATGAATTAAAATGTACCACTAGAATAATTATCTTTTTGTATCCTTTTAAAGATAAGTGTGAGTAATGGTGCATCATTAATTCCTTATATAAAATACAAAATCAGTCCTTTTGGTATGTAAGAAACTATAGACAGTAACTATGCCCAAATTTTCATACCCCTTATCATATAACATAAATAAACTTCTTAATTAATGTACCCACTCTTAATAAATGTCATTGATACATACAGACAAAACTGGGTTGGGTTAGGCAGCTAAACTTATGAATATCTTGGTGGTAATTGGCCTAGTATACCTATGAAACATTAACATATGATATATCACTATGACATACCCCCCCAATTTCAGTGGTATTATCCTTGAAATCAGTAGTATTGCTAATGATAGCACCATAGTTACATGCAGTTTCCCCTACTGACTGAGTGCACAGTATGGATAGGCCATCTTGACTGACTGAATAGTTAGTGCTATTCTTAATCTAAAATGTTACAGTCAACTCATTTAAATACCTCAGTGTAGGCTAATAAGGGTCTATGTCAGATGCTCGACCATCCAAAATGGCGAACACCTAATGACCGACACATATACGCCGAACTACCACAAGAGAGAAGGACCTAAATGTCAAAAACCTGAACGCCAAACTAATTCCCGTTGCCAGCAGGGTGATCGTGGGGAAGAATAAATATATCCTTTTCCCCACTGTAGTTTGACCTCAGAGTTGGTATATATAAGTAGGGGGGTGTGGGGGTGCAGGGGGACTTCCCCCTCTGCAAAAGTATGATTAGTGAAGTTTGTTTGTGTGTGTTTTACTTACCTGTGTGGCACTGTTGTAGCTTGAAGTGCATTTGGTATTGCAGTTTTCGACATTTAGTTCCTTCGCTCTTGTGGTAGTTCGGCGTATATGTGTCGCTCATTAGGCCTTCGCAGTTTTGGACGTTCAGTTTTCCTAATATAGACCCGCTAATAAGGGCTGCAAATAATTTGTTTAGCAGGCTACTCTAACAAAGATGACTAACTCATCAAACAGTAGAAGCAGCTCATGCAGAATAACCAAGAGGAGAAAAAGTATGATATATTCTTATCTAATCTGTTGTGGCACCATCGAATACCTGGAAAATGAGGAAGATCTGTATGTGTATTTAAAGCTATGTCCATCACTACCTATTCTCTGTTTCACTTAATTTCCTTAATCACCCTCTACTTCAATATGCAAAACCATATTTTCTATTTTTTAAACGATAATCTCTTTCCCCCTTTACTACAACTCCTCCCTATATTCCCTCTAGTTGCATAACCCGTTGCCTATCTTTCCCACCAGTCTGTGAATCTTGCTGCTTCCATATCCTTTTTACAGCTTTTGTAGCCCTTTGCAGGATTATCCATACCAATGTTTGCATCTCTTGAGGTATTCTATTAAAACAATTCATGAAATATAGCTCTCTTATCAGGCATTCATTCATTTCAACATTTCAGTTAGCAGCTGAAGATTAAATGGTCTCTTAGCCATTTGGAATCCCAAAAAACATGCACCCATGTTCCATTCTTTTCTTCATGGACCCTCTAAGAATATCCACTCATCACTTGAAGCATCATATCAATCATACCTGGAGTATAAAATATCTATTTAAAAGCTATCATGCAGGCATTGTACATTTTCTCAATTTTGTATTAGTTTTAGGGAGCTGATTGATTTGGTCCCATTGTTGTTTTGTTTCCATAATACCTGGATTCCTGCCCCATTTTGCTCTCATTTTCCTAACTGGTCATAAGTGGCCATGTCTTCTATTCAACTAGCACATTATGTCCTGATAACCACTTAACTAAAACATTATCTCCACTTGAATCCACTTGAACCTCCTAGAAGTTTAATTAAATCTGGGATAAGCTGTTGGTTAGTTTCCGCACCGCATATATTACACCAACATAATCCCATTTCAGTTTTTTTCTCAATGCCGAATTCCTGTTACACTTCCCTCAGGTTTTAACTCTATCCTCATTCATCAGTGGACCCAAAGTCTTAAGATACACTTGCTCCCTATGTCATCTCCAAAAATGTGTCTGATTCTGCTTGTGTCATTTTATTCCTACTATAGCTATTACTTCTACTCTCCATTGTTTAAATTTAATACTTTCAGGTATAGCCCTTACTAGCTTCTGTAACTCCTGCAGTGAGCAGCTGTCTGATTTTTCCTTGGGGTGATCCAAGAATAACAATAACTACAAAAGATCACTGCCCTCTTGGCAATCCTTACATCTCTCCTACAGCATCACATCCCACTCAGATTCATACCAAAGTCTTGAACTGAGCCAAAATAGTTAACTGATAACTTCTTTTTTCGGCTTTTCCCAGTTAGGGGTTGCCACAGCGGATCTTGTCCACTCATGATTGGCAGTGGAGTTTTATGGTGTCAAGTTGCCAGCCTGGTGCCCAACCTTCCACAGAAGGCACACACTTACACCTAGGGCCAATTTAGAGTGTCCAATCCACCTGCAGCACGTCTTTGGGATGTGGGAGGAAACTGGAGCACCCGGCGGAAACCCACACGACCACAGGGAGGACATGCAGACTCCACACAGAAGGCACCCCAGCCGAGGATTGAACCGGAGAACCTCTTGCTGTGAGGTGGCAATGCTAACCACTGCACCACCGTGGCCACCCAAAATAGTTAACTGATATGCTTGCAGGTAATTCCTAATATTAGCCAGTTGCAGATTTCCTCTTTACTTAGGAAATACAAAACTTTCCCATGCCACTATAGGCTTCTGTCATTTCACAAAAATCTTGACATCCTCTGCATCAGGTATATTTTAGAAGGTAACAAGAAAACAGACTTCTCCCAAATATAGAAATTGTGGTAGTGCTCATAATTTATAACCTTCAACATTTTGTCCTCATTAGGGAGTATCATTCCCATTTTTTAATCCCTTCTCTTGCCTTCAGTAACACCTTCTTCCATGACACTCTAAACGATTCTTTAGCAGCACTTCTCAACCACACCCCAAATACCTCATAGTAACATTCATCAATAATAACTGCAATCTGATGAGGTAATATCCTCCATTGCAAAATGTAATGTTATTGCCCATGCCTTTCCCCTGGTTTATTTTATAGCCAGTTCTAAAAGCAAAGTCATGAAAGAGGATCCAAAGTTTAGGAATGTCTTCCTTTGGATGGTTGAGTAGCTTAAACATAATTTGTAAATAGCAAGATTGCTTGTTTATCCCCCTGCTTGCCCACGTATAACCCCTTATGTCTGATTTCTTGATAAGCATTTTAACAACATTAAACAAAGGCCTGCCATCTCCTCTTGGCATCTTAGGTTGTGTGAAAAGAAGAAAACATCATCAAACTACAAAGGTCTTACAAATCACTGCCTCCACAGGAAATTACTCCAGAGTATTCAAAACAAAGTGCACACATGTAAATGTGTGTGTGTGTGTGTGTGTGTGTGTGTGTGTGTGTGTGTGTGTGTGTGTGTGTATATATATATATATATATATATATATATATATATATATATATATATTTATATATATATATATATATATATATTTTTATATATATATATATATATATATATATATATATATATAATGTATGTGTGCGTGTGTTTTCCTTTAATGCATCATGAGTCAGCATGCACCTTGCCAGGCTCCCTTGTTGATCCCTCTGCACATTTACATTTATTGTCTTTCTTTCCAATGCAGCCCCTCCCTGCAAGAAGTTATTTTTTTTTCCAACATTTTTATGACAACCTCTGGAACATTAAATTTCTTTGGTGCACCCAGGAAAAATATTCTGAGATGAGCTTGATATAAAAGCTTCCATTTCAGTCGGTTAAATGCTCTCATAGATTCACAGGTATATTCTAGGCTAATTACATCTAGGGCCTTTATAAGCATATCTGTGCAACCCAAATGTGTCCCACAAGTTATATGCTTTGCACATTTATATAGGGTTGAGTGTTGGTTATGACATGATTTACTGACTGCCTCTGTCCATCAGATATATATATAGGTGCGAGGCAAGGGGTGAATTTTCACTATGAGGACAAAGGTTCCCCTTTTTTGCCTTGTCCAAGGCAACATACATTTGGATGTCACCTATTAGTAACACATTCCCTGGTTTCCAAAGCTCCTCAAGAACTTGCTCCATCTCAAAAGACTGAAATCGTATTGCCATTGGCTTTGGGCTTTGTCTACTTTCACCAATGTATGCCAGGGTATAGATGATCATGCTCTATTTATATATGTTTCAGATAGTAGACCTCACCACTTACTCAAAGTGTTACACACTCTCCCTTCTGCTAATTCTGAGAAACTGCTAACTCAACACTTTTTTGTTTAGGATTGATCTCCCATGTCTATCACCTTTGCTTCAGCATATTCCAGTCTAGCTTCTGCAGTCACTGACCTTATTTTTAACTAACTATGTTCCTCTACTAAAGCCTGCATTATTGATGAGTGCTCATTTAACATATTACCAACCTCACAAACCTTTTTCTCATGGCCCAGTAAACAGTTGATTGCAGTTTTTTTACTTACAGGCACAAAGTAATTAGCCATCCTTCTGCTTTGACTCTCTTGACTAAACTCCCCACTTCTGATGTCCACATTTCTCATAGGATCCTGTTCAGAGCAGTTGTGTGACACTTCTGAGACAAGAGTTGGGTTTTTAAGTGCTTTCCTTGCAGTCAACTGTTTAGTGACATGAACGAGGTGCAACTAAGTTCGTCTTATTATTATTTATTTTTCAAATGCTATTCTACATAATTACAGCTAAAACACTTCAGTCCTATAAAATGTTCATCACTATTTCTTTGCTCCCTGAATGGAGCCGAGGCATTTAATATGCACAAACCTGCTCTTGAGTATGTAAAATGCAGTCCTATGAAGGAACTGAAAAACAACATATACAAAAAAGTCATACATTTTCCTGAGATGAAAAAATACTCTAGATGTGTTCAGTTGAAATATTTATATTTTTTACTATATTATACTATCCAGTCATCTTTACTCTAGAGTGTGTACTCCGTATGTTATTATCTATATGGACCTCAACTTGTGTATATTCTGTCTGTTGATAATATTCTTTTCAACTTTTTATGGCTGTCTAAATATCTGAAATATGTACACATAGGTTCACACTCTATGAGCTGAAACTGAATTTTTACTTGGTTAATATGTCATTCTTCTGTATCGGGCTCTGCAATAACTTTATTTAACTGTAACCATATTGCAGTAAACTCTTAACTGGTAACCATGGGGATTTGTAGATGCCGGATAACTGCAGGTTCTGGTTACTTGAGAGTTACCATTATAAACAGGCCTGACTAATACTGTACCCTATACTATTTGTTTGGTTGACTTGTTCTCAGGTTGGGGTGAGAGAGAATATATTCCTATGTTCCTTTTTAAAACTCTAAAATTCTAAAAACATAAGGTATGTTTCTGCATGGGGGAAACAGAAAGTGCAACACATGAAAATGGTCTTTACCTAAATTAACACACCAAAAATCCTGAATAAACTGTATAAATCAAAAGATGATGGTTCCAAGTCGCCAAGGATGATACAAAAATTCTTTATTCCAACAGTAAATGGTAAGCGCTTTCGTCTACCAATATAGACTTCATCAGACAAATTAGTAATGGCACCACTCCTATATTTATAGAACCCTTAATTATCTTAATCAAACAATGAAATTGAAAAATTATTTAAAAAGACATCTAAACCAAGTTAGTTAATTGATCTTTCCAGTAAAAGGTGTAGTAACAATATTAATAAAATTAAAACACTTCTATATAGACTTTAACAAATTTTTTTATACATAAACAATAAAATTGTAAACTTAATAAAATTGCTTATAGCAAAAAAAACCTGTTGTATGTATGTTTGTATATATGTATTACTTTTAATAATTATGAACAAAAATAAAAATAAAATTAAAATTAATTTATACTTTCCCTGCTTTATCAACCAAGATGGCTTTAATGCTAATGTATTCATTCAAGCCAGGGAAAATATTAGCCTTAAGCCGCAACTGCCAACTCACTTCCCTATATAATAATATGTTCTTCAAATCACCCCCCCTAAAATCATTTTTCACCAAATCAATAATGCCAAATTCAAAACCTTTAAATGAACTACAGACAGAAGAATGTTTGTAAAGGGCAATGGTATCTTTTTTAACTCTAATATCATTCATGTGTTCATAAATCCTATCCTTTAGTGCCCTTTCAGTTTTCCCTACATAAAAAGACAAGCATTGTGTGCAAATAGCTAAGTAAACTAACATCTTTGTGTGACAATTACCCTTACAGAAATGAACTATACTACCCAAACCATTATTTAATTTTATAGATTCCTTTTTGTAAATATGGGTACATTGTCCACATCTACCACAAGAATTTGTAGCTTCTTTAATATTTCCATAATTACTGTCCCTTTCGAACATTCTTTTAAAATTAGTACCTATCTTGTAAGTTAAATGGGGTCTGTTGCCTACTGCTTCATGTACTTCCTTATTGGTCTTAAGTATAGACCAATTGGTTTCCAAAATTTTAGTAAATTCTTCAGAGAAACCATTAAATTCAGTTATACATGTCCCTTGATAGTTTATTTTTTCCTTGTCAGGTTCCTCTGTTTTCTTAAAAGGTTTACCCAGTAGTGACTTAAATTTCATCCCCCAGCCATTATATACTTCCTCTAGAATCCCACCGAACAAAGCTTTCGGATACCCCCTCTCTATAAATTTTTCTCCTAAGAAAACAAATTATTCGAATAAATCTTCGAAGTCAGAAGTCATCCTTGCTACCCTTACAGCCTGCCCTTTAATAAGGCTCCTTTTTTGGTGAAAGGGGTGATGACTATCAAAGTGTAAATATCCATTACACCATGTCTCCTTATGGAAGATCCTAGACTTAAAACCTTGTACTACTTTACTAACTGTAATATCAAGGAAATTAATACTTTTTTCACCAACAGTATGTGTAAATGATAAAAAATTAGTTGTGTTATTTAAATAGACCATTAATTCCTTCAAATGTTCCTTTGTACCTTCCCATAAAACAAAAATGTCATCCAAAAACCTATAATAGCACTTAATAAATTTAGTATATACACTGTTAAATATATGTCTCTCTTCCCATTCCAACATCACAAGGTTGGCATAGATGGGGGCACACGCGGCCCCCATAGCTACTCCACTCACCTGTTGGAAATATTCCCCTTGGAAGCCTATATAGTTATTGTCTAATACGACTTCCATTAGTTCCAAAATCAATTGTTTCTGATCTAAAGATGCTTCCAGATGTTTATGTATACTATCTTCAAAGAATTCAAAACCTACTAATCGTGGGATACAGGTAAACAAATCCTTTACATCTATATTTACACCAATTTTTACTTGGTTAATATGTCATTCTTCTGTATCGGGCTCTGCAATAACTTTATTTAACTGTAACCATATTGCAGTAAACTCTTAACTGGTAACCATGGGGATTTGTAGATGCCGGATAACTGCAGGTTCTGGTTGCTTGAGAGTTACCATTATAAACAGGCCTGACTAATACTGTACCCTATACTATTTGTTTGGTTGACTTGTTCTCAGGTTGGGGTGAGAGAGAATATATTCCTATGTTCCTTTTTAAAACTCTAAAATTCTAAAAACATAAGGTATGTTTCTGCACGGGGGAAACAGAAAGTGCAACACATGAAAATTGTACTGTATTTCTTAAATTTTTTGCCTGTTGCTTGAGAGTGTCTGTTGCTTGAGTTCCAGTTAACTGAGACTTTACTGTATGTCAATGTGAAGCTTTTCTCTCAGGGTCTCTGCTGATAATGGGATGCTTTCCCAGTAAACAAATATCAAATAAGTAAAATAACTAAAATCAATCATACACAATTATCCAGACTCATTTATTGATTAATGTACTTCATTTTTTAAATCTCCTAGGCCTGCTACTAGAGAAGATACAGAGTGCATTATCTGCTATTAAAGAAGACAGCGAGGCAAAATTCACAAGAAGAGTTAAGGAGGGAACATGATAAGAGCAGGTACCTTACTTGTGTGATTTAAATAGTGCAGTCTGATTGAACTAAGTACTCATTATTTTGAATTCATGTGCATGACATTTAAATTCTCTAATGACAAGTAATTTGTGCAAAAACAATAGTTTCCTTCTTAAAGTATTTTTTAAAAGCAAAATAAAATAAAGTTACTGTAGGTGGAGCTTATACCATGCCGAAATGGTCTTTACCTAAATTAAGTACTATTTTCCTAAAAATGCAAACATGGAAGATTTGTAGATGGTCTAATGAGAAACGTTACACTCTGATGAATAAACGGCTATTTTCAGAGTAAAAAACATTTTATTCACTACTTTCTTATCTCATGTAGAGATACTTACAGTACTAAACTAGCACAAAACTGATGAATTAATATCATCTTGTAATTAACGCCAGTGGGCTGCAGAGTTGGATGGAAAATATTTTGCTTTAATCCCATCAATCATTAATGAACTGGACATCATTTTTTTTGTTATATCAAAGCAAGGAAAGTGTGGAAAGATAACAATGCAGTAGTAACAGAATGGTAGTTATTCATAGTTCTGCCCTCTGATTTTGCTTAGCATTGATTCGAGAAGAGCAGCTCTACATCATTAAGTAAATATGGTCAACTGTGGTCTTTTACACTGACTACAGCAACATGGAGGCATTAGGTTAAATAAGCCCTCCTTTGCCAAAAGCATAAAGGACTTGATTCATTTAAGGACCTGGGTATATGGGTAGAACCAGCTTTAAGTATTTTTTTAATCATATCAATCAATTGGATAATGATAGTTATAGAATTATAGGTTATATAAAAAGATTTATAAAGTCTAGGAAATCAGTGTTTGTTAGTTACAATAGACCCAAATCTCAGTATGGAATAACAGTATGGAAGCCTTATAAGAAAACAAGCGGGACTAAATTGGGAAGAGTACAGTGGAAATATTCGAATTATCCATTATTAAGACCAAAATATCTGGACTTATACAGTATTTCATATAGATATTTAAGATGGGACCTTATTCAGGTATATGGGATACTTATAGACAGCTCAGTCTGGGAATGGGTGGGGTTAGCAAAAAGTAGTAGAAAATCATCAGACAACCTATGCAGAATGAGAGTTTTACTAACTGGCTCTCTGAGAGAGTAGCTGATATATGGAATAGACTACCAAATTACATTAAAACATGCACTAGTTTATATATTTTTAAGATCAACTTGGACACTTGGGAATAAATGTTTTGGTATACTAGGATACAAGAAGGGCATTATTTCCTGTACATGAAATATTTATTTTTATTTATTTTTTTATTTTGCATTTGTTAACCGGGTTAGTTCAGCTGAGCATTAGCTTGTTTTCAGTGGAGACCCGAGGAGAAAAGCTTCACAATCAGTATTAACATTTTACATACGGTTAGCAAGAAAATTGCACTGGCAGCTAAACTATTAGTCAGAGAAATAAGATTTTACAATAAAATTTTACAGAAAACAGTTGGGTACAAATGTTAGAGATCAAACTGCAAAAAGCATTTACAACAAATCATACAGAAAAGCAGTAGAGTACAAAGTCAGAATTCTTACAACAAAAACATAGGTACAATGTCAATGTAGGGAAAACAGTGTTCATTTTTTCTAAGTAGTTATTTTACTTTTTAAATGTATGTATGTAATTTACTGGAGGAATGATGAAGTTAAAGGGCAAATTAATTAGCTGACTGGGGAGGAAAATATGTAAAGTTAGTCCAAAACTGTTTAAAAAGAGGTATAATTATTGCCTTCACTTCAAGGTATGTTTGTTTTATTGTCATTTTGTGCTTGTGAATACATGGGCAAACTGCTGAAGGGATCTATGGGGAAAATACTTTTATTTGGTGTCATTTTGTGCTAGTGTACACATGGTCAAACTACTGAAGGGATAGATGGAGGCACTTTTTATGGATTGTAAAGTACATATTAGAGGCACATCAACACTTTTATTAATGGATGTGCGTATGGCATGGAAATTGCACAGTGAATCACAAGAACACTTCATTAGCATGTATGACTTTACACATATGCTGCTTTATACAATTCTCCCTTTAGTTGGACTACCCTTGTTTCTTCTGCTAACCTTGTTGACTAGGGTCTCTTGAGGGAGTGTAGCAATTGCCTCATGAACACAGACAACCCTCTACTAATAACAGTCTAAAACAGAGTGCAAGAGATATATTTACTCCAAGAATCTCAAATCCATGCTCTCTCTTACTCAAAACAGTAACACAGAGAAGGTTGCCAACTGACCCACCACTACATATTCACACAGTACCACTACTCATACACATACCACTACTCATATGCATAGTATGCATCAAACACAAAAATCAACATATGAGGAGGGTCTCTCAAACACTTACGGAAACACCAGAGACCCCCAAAACTCAAGACTCCTACAACCAGCACAGTTTCCACATCACCTATGACATAGTAACACCAGTGTCTCACCTACCAAGCCCATAAGGCATAACATTCAAGAACCACATTTTCTTGTCGTTGGAAACTCCATAGTGAGACACATGGATGTCCCACTTACCAGGTTAGAAAAGGAGAAAATCACAGTCAGCAGCATGTCTTCTCCCAGTATATGTCCAATCACATATGTGCTCAGGTCTGTCAGCAGCAAGTACCACTATGACTCTGTCATAGTTCATGTTGGAGTGAATGACCTGAGACGTACCTCACTGGACTATAGAAGAGAGACATGATTGAGCTCTGAGTACATTTCCAAGGCAGTTATGTCCCTAGCCTTGAGCAGGGAACAGCATACTACCCTCACCTAGAATGATGCCACAGTATAAACAAAAAATGATTGATTTCAATAATTGACTGATTTTTTGATGTCATTCAAAGGGGATCCAGTTTCTGTCAGACTGGGAAGCCATGGTCGACAAACCTCGCTGCTTTGCCAGAGATGGTTTGCACCTGGCACCACTAGGCTTTCAGGTACTGACATAGGCTCTTGCCTCCACCATAGTGCCTTTTTTAGGTAAGGTCTCAAAATCAAACTTACCAATGTGAAGTTTGCCAAACATAATAAAATAAGGATGATGCTGCTAAATGCTAGGAGTTTAAACCAAAAACTGCACACCATGGAAGCGCTTCTATCAGTGGAAGATGTAGACGGATGTATGTGCAGGCACAGAAACGTGGTTCAAGGCCTTAGAGAGTTACCCCAGCCTTGCAAGGCTGCAATGCCTTTCACACCTTCAGACCAGAAAATGAACATGTGAGAACCAAAGGGAGGTGGTGTTTCTATCTATATTAGAGTTAAATTCACCTCACACCTAGTTAGACTGGACAACTCCATGGAGTTACTCCAAGTGCAGGTTACCGTGGTTAAGGCCACCCCTTCAAGTCATAGTCAGTTAGATCCCCCTCCATGGGTCATGATACGCACAAAGCCTACTTGACCAAACTAGAGTCAATCCAAATATTCCCGAACACTCTGGTTATGGGGATTTCAATTATCCGACCATCAACTGGGAAACCTATGATAGCTCTAACTGGTATAATCATTTCTTGACTTTAACTCAAATGCCCTGGAACAAATTTTCATACTCTGACAAGAGGAACAAACATACTGGATCTGGTCCTCATTAACATGTCAAACAGATGCACTGTCGCAACTGTCAGGTCTTCACTAGTTAAATCCAACCACAAATCAGTCATCTTCAGGCTGGTAATAACACCAGAACTCTCAAAGGGAGAAATCAGACTATAAAACTCCACCAAGGGAAACTATACTCTCCTAGGTGGAGGTATAAGTGCATTCCAAGCCCCACCCCCAACTGGAAGTGGTAACTATACCTAAGCTTACATTAAAGCCCTGTACATTCAGTTGCATAAGTGTATAGACTTCACTGCACCATAAAGAATAAAAGATAGAGCCCCAAGTAAAAACAAGCCCCCATGGTGGACATCCATCATCAAACTTCACAATAAATGCAAAAAGTTCCTGTCCAAGAAAACAAAGGCGAAGCCCCAACAATGGAAAAGCACCCTCCTCAGCCATAACAGGCAAGTAAGACAACATGTTAAATCCTCTAAGGGCTCCTTTGAGAAAACAATGGAAAAGCACTCTCCTCAGCCACAGCAGGCAAGTAAGACAACATGTCAAATCTTCTAAGGGCTCCATTGAGAAAAACCTAGCAAGCACAGCCAAAGATAACCATAAGGCCTTTTACAGCTATGTATGTAGTCTAAAAGGGAGGATCCAAGCATGTGCAAAAGTAGTGACTAACAGTATCACACACACTGACCCCACAGAGATAGCAAACCTGCTAGCAGATAGTTTGGTGAACATTTCATTCCATTACCCCTTCCAAACTTATCATAACCCCCCCCCCACACCCTACATATCTGAAAAGCAGGTCATTAAAGCCTTGTCAAAGGCAAAAAACAGCCTCTATGAGACCAGACAGCATCCTAGTGTGTCTTCCAAACAGGCTA